>NC_141706.1:43155284-43172784 GCF_971803275.1 Cyanistes caeruleus | reverse complement strand
ACACAGAAAATTATGGGTTTTATAGGATCAGACACAGACTTTGGCTATCTTCCCTTGTTTTAAGGAAGCAAGGGAGAGACTCTGTTCTGAGAAGCAAATGGTGAAGGAATGTAAGGGAAATTCCAGCATCTGTTACAAGTATGTCATAAGAAGCGATGGCAAGGTTTATGGCCACTGTAACTGAGTCCATACAAACAGAATTATTGATGTTTTGGATTTGGAATTTTACATGTATTCTATAAAAATAAACTAAAAAAAAAGAGTATTTATTTTTCTGAATAACATTATCATTATTCATTATTGTTACAAGATATTGCAAATAAATCTGTATGTTGTCAGGTTATAGACAGGTTAACTACAGCAGTGCTGTGAACATGAAAGATCAAAAAGAAAGCAATTATATTTCCCTTATCTGCATAAGGTTATAAGAAGAGCTGTGATCTAATTTATTCTTTCTTCCAATCTTTAGCTGAAATCAAGAACATTTAAAATTATACCATGACCTAGTTCTACTATGGACTAGTGTGGCAATAACAACAGATATCCCTAAGAAAATAATTTCGACCTCAGATGACAAAAATCGAGAGAAACCATGAACAACCTATTACCCAGAAGCAGCAGTTTAATAGCGTACTTCATTTCAGCCTGTAGCCTAAAAAATACAGACTCTAAAAGGAAATAGTAGACTTTCAGAAGATTCTATATAATTGCACAGTTCAGGTCTTCTCATTAGCCAGTTTACACTCCTTCAGATTTACAGCTCTGAATGTAACAAAATCTTTGTCACATGGTGCACTTAGGATTTTCACCCTTCAAATTAATTTCTTTTTTTCATAGGAAACTAATTCAATAGCACCCACCGAGTTTTAGGCTTCCATTTTCTGCTGTGAGAGCAGCCTTTTCAGGGCCTTACAGCCCAATGCAACACTAAGTATGTACCTGATGTAAAACCTCTGCTGAACTTTCCTCAAGGTAAATGGGATGCAAATGAATGTTTGGTTGTTTTGTTTAATATGGATGATCTCAAGCACCTTTGAACTGTTCTGCTGCCAGCTGCCACTTACCACTAACAGAGAAGTAAATTTTATAGGGTATGCATTGGGTCATTTTAAACTAATCTCTGCAAAAAAATTCATTTGGAGTAAAAAGCCTGTCTGATAATGCCACCTCTGCAAGTTGGTTTGATGGGTGTAAGAAAGTGGGAGAAAAGCCCAAGGTACTCTAGCTGGCAGTGTAGTCACACAGCTTACAATTTACTTCCACAAACATTTATAAAAACAAAGCAAAATGAGCAGTTTGTGCTTCTATCATAATGTACAACCTCATGTACAGTAATACCTCCATGAAAACCAAGCTGTATTGCTTCTGCTTCTTTGTACAACACTTTGCATGACTAAGAGCAGCAAGTGACAACATTCTCCAGTTAACAGAGATTGATTATTGGTGCTTCAGCACATCCATAATCATGATGCACAGAGAGACAGAATTATTTTCATACACTGACCTGACTGGTAGAAAAAGCCTTCTTTTCTAACTGAAGTGAACATGTATAGGATGCATGCAATACGCTCTAGAGGAATGGGTACTGTGCTAGCTGCCAAAAGGTCTCTAGCTATACTCATGCATGCATGCCCCGAGCAAGACGAGTCGTACATGCTGACTGCATTTGCTACTCTTCAGTCACAGTGGTCACCACTATAAAGAACATAAATTTACCAGTGGTTACCACTCTGCACAGTAGTATCTGAGATAGTACTGATTTACTGTGAACAATAGTGAGAATGGGAAAGAAGCATAAGAAATGAGAGTGGTTCATGGTGGGAAGTATGGAAATTGTAGGTCTGGATTTTATTTCAGTAACATTGGTTTTACAGCTGGTTAACTGTACTGACTTCAAGAGAATTGCTGCAGATTGTTACTAATGAAGTGACTATAGAGTGTGAACCTCTGTATCTGCTTACAGCAACAGGAAACTGAAGATTCTTTAGCAGAAAAAAGGGTGGGCAAATTTTTTCCTTTTCTTTTGCAGCATATTTTTTTAAAAGCCATTTCCAAAAATCTCAGAGGACTTAATATTTTAAAGAAGTCACTGTAATGCCATAAAATCTTGGAAGTTATAAAAATATCTAAGATTGGGTCTTCATATTTGGTAACTTTACTGTTTGGTGAATAGCAGAACTACTTTGGAGTTTAGGTGAGTTTTCTAAATCAGAATCATCACACCTTTCTGGAGGATATGATTCCTGGGAAACAGACATATCAATAGCTTTTCCTCTTCTTCCTTCCTGAGCAATACTATCTAACTGTATTATTATTGCAACAACAAAAGTTAGTGCTACAGTAAATCTCATTTGATCAAATAGATTAAACAGTACTTTGAGGTTGTGGAAATGGACAACGCACCGCAAACTCCTTAATGTTTAAGGACTGATTAATTAAATACTTTTTAAGGTGAAATATGGTTACAAATAGCTCAGTAATAGAAGAAGCAGTAATATATCTATGCCATAATGAATTTTCTATATTAGGATTAACACACCAAATTGCAGATAGTTAAATAAGCATTTAAATTATTAATTTTCTCATTATTTCATTTTTCTCTAGATACTATGCTCCATGTAACCCAACACGAAAGATTAGAGATGAAATATGAAACAATATGAAAATCACCACACCGTACTACAATTTATAAAATAATACATCAAGAAGAAAGTGAAATACAATGTAACATGGTATCAACATTAGAATTGGTTTTCCAGCGGACTAATGGGTATGATACCTCCCTCTTCATAACTTTTACAGATCACAGGACTTCTGAATATTGAACTGCTTGGTCAGAAATGCTATGTTCTTTCCCAATCCATCTTACTTTCAATTTTAATTCACATATCTCAAGGACAGACACAGAAACTGAAAAACCTGAATAAAGTTTTGCATATGCTAGTAGAAAGAGGAGAAATAAAAACTTATCTTCAATACTGAATCGGATAGAATAAAAAAGACTTTCAATTACTGTACACACATGTATATACACACAGCAGTATGTAACTCATTTAGGAAAATGAGTTACAGGAAAAAAAAAATCCATGAAATTACAGCAATTTTCATTAAACTGTTGACATCAGTGGAGGCACTTTCAATTTAATCCAACGTGGGACTATAGAATGAGATTCAAATTGCCCTTTCAGGAAACAAAAAAAGTCTTTACAGTGTCTCCCCAAAGGCCAGGGTCAACTTTTCAAAACCAGCCTTTGATTCCATATGCTCAGCCTGAGACAGCTCTTTGGAAAATTTTGCCATGGATATAAAATCCTTAATACCTTTATGTTAGGCAGCTATCAGCTGGAGAGTTTTCCTGTTGGGACAGGGTGGGGGCTTGTAGCCTTCTGCAGCTGATAACAAGTGGCACCTAGTCTGTCAGGAGCAAGTATATTCAAGGCAGCTAACACCAGCACTGGGTATTAAACAGATACCTTTGGCTACTTGCTTTTGCTCAACTCACCCCACAATTTTCCTCATACCTTTGTTTTTTTTTTTCTCTTTATCTTGTACAGAGATTGCCCATGGCAGGTCTTTGTAATGCTTTATAACCCAAGAATGAAGGAATTAAAGGTCTTTGTACAAGCCTCTATGACCCTGTGCCAGTCTGTGAAGGGAACCCTTCCAATGTTCTATGAAACTTGCAGTCTAAATCCTGACCAAGACCATGGTGGTGTGGGAGGGAGCCTCTAAATTAAGTCTCCCCTATAACTTCTGCCTTTTACAACAGTAGCAGAATGGATTTGACCAGTTACTGGGATAGTGGCTAAAAGATCAAATTTCACAACTTCCTCAAACTATTTTCTACAATATATTTGTATTTTGCAAAACTGAGTAACAGAAGAAAAGGTTCTACCATTTCTTTGGAAAAGAGGAGATATTTCTCATTCACTTTTCCTTAAAGACTGTGGAATATTTCCCCAGACTGTCTCTTTTGTTTAAATGAATATTCTTGTATTTCAAACCAGCCCATCTCTTTCTCAAGTCATAGGTCTTGTCTACTTCCATCTCAAATTCTCTCCCTTTCCTTTAGTCTCTTTTTGCATCCCTCTGGAAAATTACATCTGTTTTTATTGCTACTCAGAACTTGAGGTCATTCCAAGTTTTAAAGATACAAAAGCCTTACATTACTACATCCAGATCTAAGAGCTGCAGGGTGAGAGCAAAACATAGCTGCCAAGATATTTAGCTCCAGTTTTATAAACTGTGAGGGAGTCAGGAAAATAGGAGCACACAGAAAAGCAAAGCATGAAGTTGCAGAGAAGACAAGAGTTATACATGATGCAGACAGATACTGTCTCCAAATAATTGCCTTCCTCTTAAAAGTGATTAGTCATATTGATCACTTAAAGTAATACCTTCCACAGTCAGATTAGTTCAGGATTCACAAATGTGTTGGTGGAAGGAGACATGCTGATAGTTTTGGTGTCTTTACAGCTGCTTTTGTGCTATTCCTTTTATGCTAATTTAGCCATTAGCCACAGATCTAGATCCTAAACATGGCATATTGCAGAAATATGTTGGGTTGTGTCTTTTTAAACCTTTCAATTGGTTTACATCTCTCCTGGGTCTCCATTCTGTGAGTACTTGCACATCTACGTAACTAATGGAGTGGAGATGGATGATTGAACATACTGGGGTGTCTTCTGGGCACCCTGTATCCTCCCACACTGAGGATGAGCCTCACAACTTGCATGCCACTCCTTCCAATCGCAACATTAACTTTACATCATGAGAATTGACATTAAGATTGAATGGCCCTCGATTTGGCACTTCACTTTGGCAAGGGACACTGATACTACAGCAGATTTCAAACTTGATACCAGACTTACTACAGTATTGGCCCATTGTCAGCAGTCAGTGAGCCTTTTGCAAACATACTGGAGTATCCTTTCCTCGTCATATCTCTTGTCCTCAGCTACAGTCACAATATTTGGTGGTGGCAATCACCTGTTAGCTTCTGCTGTGGAATAAATCTCCTTCCTCCTGCACAAAAAATCCATTATTCTTGAAGGCGTAAATCTAGCTTAGTACTCCATTTGTTTTCCAGCAGCAAAATGAATGGCCTTGTTTCAATTACATTTACAGTAAAAAATATAGCATTTACAGTATTTGAGTACAGTGACTTTGGCTGTTTTATTTATGAATATCGATTTCTGCATAAGGGTACCATTTCTGCTTTACTTACTTTTTTGGTGAATGAGCACACTAATATTGGCTCTTAGGTGAGTCACAGCAGGTACTGCATAAAATACTGCTGAGCCTGTAAGAAAGCTCTCGTCATACTATTTAGCAACACAATGCCAACAAGGATGAGGATAGAATATTTCTCTCTGAGGGTTAGTTCTTAAACATACTGATGTCTACAAAAGTTTTATTATCAGAAATCAGCAGCTTTCAATCAGAGCTTTTAGCAGTGAGCGCTGGAGTTCTAAACTACTGTATGCAGCGAGAAAGTGGTTTTTTTTTTTGCATTTCTTCAAGCACTAAAAGAACAAAAATGGCTACAGAGTAGCAGTATATCAGGTACCTCAACACTGTACCTGAAAGACGCCTTCCTAGGGCAGATCCAATGTTTTGTTCCTGTGGTTTGCAGCTGCCAGTGAGCTGCTAATAAGTACTATATGGACTATCTCCTCTCTGTTCGTATCTGTCCACTAGAGACAGAGTGGAAATCACTGATCACACTTCAGATACCTCCCTGACCTCCAGCAGCCACAGCCACAAATTTCTCTCAAAAAACCAAACTAAACCAAAAACCTAAACAAAAAGCCACCACAAAACAAACAAATAACCCCACCCACAAACCTGTGGGGATTTTCATTTGATCAGCTTTATACATTCTAAGAAAAATATTGCACTTTCTGCTTTTCAGAATTTAATAGGATCAATGATAAATATGGAGATAAATAAAGTTACTTTGGGGAAAAAATGCTCAAGGTGTAAAGCAGCCCAAAATCCCAATTTTGAAATATATAAATCAAGTACAGATACAGATAGTCCAAGGTGCATAAATGGCTTTGACTTTAATGGAATAAAATACAGAGATCCTTTCATATTCAAAGCAGTCTGTAGATTAACTGGACTAATTGTATTCAAATTCAACGTCTATTAGGCATTCTGAAATAAACATCACAGTGGATAGTGGGTCTTCATAATGGGATAGATTTCACAGTGCATCAATTATTTTATTATTTTATTTTATTAATTTTGTTTTCATGGAATGATGTATCAAAATGGCCTGGGAAGAAAATATCTAGATAGAAATTAAATACATGGGCCTCAGATTTGTCTTTTTGAGCATTCTGGTTTGAACTGTCTCACTGGTTTAAAATGTATTTATGTATGTAACAATAAAGAGTAAGAATTATCCAAGAGCATGTATATCCACTTCTGCTGAAGTGTTTGATTTTTGAAGGCACTTTAACTTTTAGCCTCATCATCAATGTGAATAAAGAAAGAAACAAACCTGATATTCCAAACTTTTGGAGTGGGCTTTATCAAGTACTTTACGGATTGTGATAGCTTGGTTTGGTTGGCTAAGAAAACAGTAGATCCATCTTCTGTGCCATCACTTAAAGAATGGAGATCTGAAAATGTGATGCAGTTCATTGCTCCCTATTAAATGCTCAACTTTTAGAGACTCACACAATGACTTGGGAGCACGTATATTCTCCCAACTCTGACATTTCTACTTGGCAGCCATGTTATTTTATGAGGATAGTGTCAGCAAACTGGGTATGTGGCTTCAAATCCACTCCACTATGTGTGCAGTACTCACAGACCATTTAAAGGACTGACTTGACCTAGTGAGAGAAAACCAAAGAGACCTAAAAGCAACAAAGCATTAGAAAATATCTGCAGAAAGTCTAGGGGTGTTAGAAATGGCCCAGCCCACACAGAGCTTATATGAGGCACATCCCTGATAGCTACATTGCTTCACTTAATTAATCTGGCTCCATATAGAATTTCCTAATTTCTATCAGCAAATATATGGTGACAACTAGTAACTTGCCACACCCTTTCACTTAGCTTGAAAAATCGACATAAAATAAAAAAAAAGACAAAAACTTATCAAATGTAAAATTAGATTAAGAGTCAATCAAAATCCAACTGTGAATTTATCATTTCAATGAATTTCAATGAATGGTTTAAAATCTGTTCAAAATCTATTTGAAAATGAATATGTAATAATACAGGCATATCTCTTTTTCAAAGCTAGTATTGTCAGATGTATTCTGTGCATTATAATTCATGAACAGGGTAGATGACTATTTGAGAAGTATTAAAATGAGCTGACTTTTCAATACAAGTGTCTGGACAATAAGTTTTTCTATTCTTGGCAATTCAGGAATGTAGACAATTGTGCTAGAAAAATAATGTGTATTGTAATATTCATTGTACAGTAGTAGTATAGTAAGTGGCAATTCTGGACATTACAAGAGACACAAGGATTATTTTCTGTGATTGCACAGAGAATACTTGGATTTCTTGTGAAGCTTTTGCATTGGAAATGAGATTCATCAGTCTGAACAGGGCAGGGTTAGAGCCCTTAGCAACATGCTTATTTTGTAGAAGGTCACTCAATAATAACTTCCTCTGCCCTCCAAGCTTATTAAGACTGACTGGCATATATTAATGAAAACACCTGATTCTCCAACCATAAAACCCAGACAAAGACTTTATTTTAATATTAAGGAAGGAACCCTTAATTAGCAGGGTTTCAAAAATGTCAGCTTCTTCTATTAGCTGTTCTGGTCCATCAAAGCCATAATCCCTACTGTCAAATTTCATCACATGATAGACAGTTTGCTGGCTATCTTTTTTTTTTTTTTTTTTAACTGATCATACTGACTGAAGCTTTTTATTTTGCCATCACATTTAACAAGTTTGTATGAATTTCATTGTTACATTGCTGATTTTACTCCTTTCAAAGTCTGCCTGTGTCAGCTAAAAGAAGAAAAAATCTGGGGAAACAAAGTATTACATATTGATACACAGACATATAATTAAAGACTTTCGGGGAGAGTTCTCATTCATAATATTGATTCTTTTCTAGGGCATGCAAGTGTGCTTCTGTGAAAACATGAATAAAAACAACCATTCACAGATGAATTTCCATTTCAGGCATGTTAAGAGGAAAAAAAGAACAAATGCTCGAAATATTGCGAAGACCTTTAGAGATGCATGTTCTTTAGAATTAACCCACAACACATCTTCATGCTGCATAAAATTTGTTCAAGTAGATGTTGCTTGCACTGCCCTCCAAATGAGAGATTGTGCCAAATTTTACTGAAATAAACATACCAATTTAAAAGGATTTATATTCTAGCTTCATTCAGCATTTCTGTGTTTGTTAAACATTCACACTCACAGGAATCTATTTCTTTGACTTAAAAGAAAGCAATAGAAGATTACTGTCCTGTCAAAGACTTAAATGTCCTGTCTAAACTCTCTCAAACATGGTCTGTGGATTTGACAAAGCTCTGTTTTCAAAGCCAGCACATACCTATGTAGGTTTTCTCTTCTTTAACAAGAAAATTAAAATTTATATAGAATTTGTAGGATGATATTGTATTTAGATGAAGTACACTACTGTGGTCTTTCCATGCCGATTTCCAATTTTTCTCCAAATATTTCCTCTTAAAATTGTAGGTTTATTCATTAATAATAAATGCAATGCTGCACATACAAGAAATGACACAGTAAAAAGGAGTCTTAGTATTGAAGTTATAACTGAATCCAGGTAAGAAGAACAAATTTCCAGTATTCAACAAAAAGGAAGAACTTTTTGAGTGGAAGAGTATGGGTAACATTTGTATTTTAATGTAGGAGAGAAACAGACTGAAAAAAAAGAGCACTGTATGCTAGAGTTAACGAATGAGATGTACAGGCTTCTGCCAAGAACTGGAGGCAGCATGAGAAGCACCAGAAAGCCAAAATCAGTAAAGGGAAATATAGGCAATATGAGAGTAGTGAAGCAGAGTTGTCAGAAAAATAAAAATGTTGGGATACCTAGAGGCTTGTGAGAAAAAATTGTAACAGTCACAGTTTACACAGACTGAAGCAAAAAGTGAGACTGAGGTTGGATGAAGAGGGGAAGATTACAGAAATGCAGCTAACCAAATGATTAAGAAAAGGATAGAGATGAATTGACAAATTTTGGATGGTTTTGTTACAGAGTGCTATGGAAGGCATGGAGAGGAAAACACGATAGTGAATCTGGATAACAAGATGACAGTTAATTTTCAATTGAGAGAGAGAAAGAATGGTTAAAATATGTTTATAGATGTACTCCTGCAGTATTTGGCATTACTGAAGAGCAGAAAGGAGGGAGAAGGTTCTGTGGCCTGAGAGATGCATACAGACTGCAAAGAGCCATGAATTCTGAAGACAAAAGACACTTTTAGAGCTCAGTGGCATTTTTTGTATCTTAAATGTTATAGCACCTAATACATGTTAGGAAACAGTAAACCAAAAGTTCGCTTCTGCTAAGACTGAGACATGAGCAAGAAATGAAGGAGGTTTTTGAAATACAACTGCAAGGGTCAGTAAGAAAGACAATACTCACAGAAGCAGAAGAAAAAATCCAAGACTCAAAATTACAGAAGCTGATGGAAATTTTTGGCAGAAATGAGAGGTAAGTGGTGAAAATGGGGCTGAAGCCACAGAAACATCAGCACAACAGAGGGAAACTAAGAGCTAATAGAGGAGATAGAGAAAGAAAAATCAGATATGACCATTGAGAAGTACAAAAATCAAGGAAGGAAGTGGTGCTTCTGAGGGTGAAGGACAAGTATAATGCAGAGAGTAAGTCCAATAAAGCATGAAAAACAAAAGATATTCTTTGCTAAAAGATGATTTATAAACTGACTCATTAGCTATACCTTGGCCATGTAACCCAGATCATTCAGATATTTAGTGAAATTATATCCTTCCTACCCCAGGAAAATAATTCTTCACACTGTGGAATTCTTTCCACAGCTAATAATTTCAGAAAGCTATATGTGTTAATTTGAGATCCTTGTAGCACTGAATTTTTGAATGTTCTGCTTAGACTTTACTGCTTCCTGAGTACCTATTTCTACTGCAAGTGACCAAGTATGTTTTTGAGGTGAACTTACACCAAGACACTGTGTTTATTTTAATGGGTTTAAGTGACTGTGAACATTTACTCATATGATTTCTCTGTCATTTAACTATTTAGTAATAAATTTCACTATTTAGAACAGAAGAATTCCTTTTGAATGATACATCTAAGGAGTGGAGCAACAGTGGATGGCAGCAAAATAATGAGGCCAACACTAAGAAGTTCAGTTCTCCCTCCAGCATCACTCACAAATACCTACTAACTAAAAACCAGTTAAACAGGAAAGCTGTTAGTTTTAGACTCTGAGCAATCTTTATCTTGAGAGGTATATGACAACTAACCTTAGTTTTGAAAAGTTTTTCCTATAAATGCATCCAATTAAAGTAAAAGTATCTGTGACCAAGTCACTTGTGATTCCACTGTAGAGTAAAATACATATAACATAGTCCCTACATTCAAGCATTTTTAACAGTAATATATTTTTAGGCTTTTCCCTTTCTCTTATTCATTATATAATTTTTTATATTAGATGGCTCCCCAGTTTTAATTTTTATGTATCTCCCACAGCTAATGCATGCCAGCATCCATCTTACACAACAAAACACAGCGAGGGTGTTTTTGTTCTTTGAACAGTCCTGCTGTCCTGCCAGCACACAGGCTCTATCAGGGTCCAGGGTCTATCTTGTACTGCTCCCGTTCTGAATATGCAGTTGATACCATAAGAACACAGAACAAAGAGAGGAAGAAGGATAAGAGAGCAAGAGAGGCTTTTATGATTGGCAGGATTCAGATGTTATGTTTCTGGCTAAGGCTATGATCTGGGAAGGTCCAAGATCTGGTATGTCTTGCTAGCCATCACCATGAAGTCCTATAAAATTGCACAGGAGGGAAAGGCTCCAGGTACCTAACATACCAATAATTAAGAAATTCTCCTTCTCTTTATAGTTGCTTTGTCAGGCCTTGATTGCACTTTATGTTCATGATAGCCTCTCAATATCCTTTCTCATGATGCCCAACATTTGGGCTACTTTTGGACAGCTGACAATTTCAGAGAACTATCCATAGTGACACCAAGACCTTTTTCCTGAGGTGTAACTCAAGCTCTAGTTGAACATGTTAATAGTAGTCTCTGCTATCAATGGAACTGTCTCATCCAAATGGCAGAAATAAGAATAGAATGACACTAAAAATGGTTTGGCATATTTTAGGTATGACTTAAACCTCAGATGTTCTGTAGCCATGCTACTTGTAATACCTGTTTGGGAAACAGTGGTGCTGCCTTGCTGCTGGAATCCAGATGGTGTACCACAGTGTGGCACCTTCTATGCTTGACTGGCACTTCCTAAGCCTCTATTCAGCAGGATGATAGCATTTTATTGTAAGTTGTTTTAAATCATACATGGGTGTATAATATGTGTGTTTTGTATCAGATGCAAAATGGTGTATTTATGGACTGATGGTCCCTGGATACAGCAAGGGATAATGAGGCTTATGTGAGGAACAGAAGGGAGAAAAAGGTAAAAGAGCAGAAGGATAACATAAGGATGTAGGCAAATGAATATAACTGATTTTTTCAGTTGCTACAATTTTGAGTGAGAAATTCTGGGTTTCCTTCTTTACAGCAATGCCACTTTTGTGGATCAGAATGGTCAGTTTTTCACTGACAGACAAGAATATTCAAAACTCTTCAGTTGGAAAAGAGTATTATAATCACTGACTGGAAAGCCTGCCTGCTGGCAATGTAAGCTATTATTTTTGTATATAGTGTGCACAATTAATACTAGTGTATTTGGACCAATCTGTGCTGCAAATAAAGCTGTGGCCTTTCCTTGCCAAAAAGAGTGTAATTTCAAGCCATCAGGATTTGCATCTTGGGAAAGGATGGAAAATGAATATGCCAAAGATAAAAGGAAAAATATATTGCTTTAAAGAAATGGTAAATCACTGAATGTAAGAGGAAGAGAATTAGGTTCAATGATAGTTCAGTATGACATTTTGTTTCTGGACTTTTCTCTTACTGCTGGAAAGAACTAAAGGAAGCTAAATGAGATCTCGATATAAATATCTAATTAGACTTTTGCAGTCCAAAAATTGCCATAAACCACATTTTCCTATGTCTACAGTCTCTACTCAAAATGTAATAAAATTCTTAGATTTCAGAATTATAGGCGTTTAGATGCAGTGCACTGCATTGACGGCAGTGTATAGTATACAGCCCAAAAGTTTAAATACATTGCTAGGGATATACAAATTTTCTATTGCCTTTTTCAAAGCCAGTTATATTTTTATACTTCTCTGCAAAATGTTTTTCACTAAATTCTCCTGTAAATATTTTTACACACTGAACTGACTTTTCAAAAGAAAATAGAAGCTTGGTGACAGAAGCTGTACACCTGTGCATGCCTATGTATGACTTAATTCTCTTTCCTACACATAAAACTCTCAATGGATTTTTTAAAGCGCTTGGAAGCATATAGACACAAATACTCAGAGCCTGCTCTGGAGATGAGTTTGAGCATGAAAGAATCATCTGCATTGTTTCAATTAAATTGCATTCAGTACTGCAGGCACCTCTGGCAGGGTTCCAGGCTCCAGAGAGTTTGAATTGACTCATGGTACTATGAATAAGGGTCAAACTGACTCTCACCTTTGCAGCACTGATAGAAGCCCTATATAAATCACTTGATATATAAATATTTATTTATCAACATACATGGTGTGGTCTGCACATATTTCATAAAGAAGATGGTTTACATTTTCTGAACTCAAGGTAGAAATCAGCACTACCTGATGCTCACTAGTTAACAGGATTTTTTTACTACTAATACATCATAATCGCCAGGGTTCACACAAAGCAAACAGATTAACTCCTAACTATATAGGGACTGGTCTTACATTCTTATATGCTAAAGAAGAAAATGAACTTCTGAAATGAACTGCACAACAGCTCACCATACTGACAATACTGTGGTCTGTTCCAAATCCAAGAGTACATTCTTAGCATATTATCTGTGTCAGCTTCACAAAACTATTACAGTTTCAGTTTTTCTTTGTGTCTGTAATGGTTCCCCATCATCCTGATAAGTGGGCAGCCATTTCTCCCTACATAGATAGGACTGTGAAGGAGAATTAGATTTCAACAATTATGTAACAGAGATTAATTGATTGATTAGATTATTAATTAAAGTTTCCATTAAATTCTCTTTTTGAAAAGCACAGGATCCTGAATCCCCAGGGTTTTTTCTAACCCTTGAAATCATAAACAAGAGAATGCATAACTAAACATTGTACCTTATCTCGTGAACAATAATTAAGCCAGTGGATGCATTGCTGTGAAGGAAAATACTTTTTCTTCCAAAAATTTTTTTTTTTTCCTACAAACCTTAGGAAAAATAAAGCAGCTTTCAGGTTTCCCCTGCTGCAATAGAGGAGCAGACACCAAAAATAATGTTTCAAACACAGATGTACTCATATGTATGCCTGTTTGTGTGCAATCTGTTTGGGGTTTATATGCTATACACTTTTAAGAAAAGATAAAGAAGTGAAAGCACAACTTATGTTGTTCCAGATTTGAACTGATGTGGTCTACCTAGAAGTTCCAGCCATATAATATTTGAGAGATTGTAGAAAAATAAAAACAGCAAGTGGCCTTTTAGGTAACCCATAATTAAAAGCAATTTTGAGCTGTCTTTTCAGGGAAGCTACCCAGGGGAAGTATTTGCTACCTGTTTGACCTTCACAATTGTGAGTCCTTGGCAGTGTCAGCGACCCTCTGAACTGAATTCAAAACTAATCTCTAACAGAAAAAGAGAAACAGAATTCATGCAAATCATATTAATTCCAACATTTCCCCAGTGAGCTGGGTATAAACTACAGCCTAATTAAATATTTTTTAACGATGTGAGTAATTTTTGCCAAGGGGCGGATTCAGGCGAAAATTTAATATGAGATCACAAAAGCTGTTCCCAGCGTTGATTCTGTAAATTAATGACTATCTGCCTTATGATAAAAACATGCTGCCAAGAATGAAAATGAAGTCAGCAAAGCTTGCTCTATTTGTCTAACAACCAAATATACAGAATGCAAAACTTTAAAGGATATGGAAAATTTCCATTGTCTATATGATGTACTCCTGATAAAGATGCATGACAGCATAAAGCTGCTTTATGTTATACAACACTATCAATTCTTATTAGTTATCACTAATATAGCATTAGCTATTGTCAGCTATGAACTTTAGTGAGACAGTGCTAAGCACCAAAGTCAAGATCCTGAGAGGTATTAATTTATGTGTGGGTAGGATAATGCGCTATTGACCATTTCATGAACTGGGTGTTTCTAGGACACACTGAATGTGGCACAATTTCTCAGAACTGCTTACAAAAATTCAAGCATCTTACCTAACACTTAACAAGACCTTATCACTGTATTATCTGGGCACCAATCTTAAGTGCTTGTCAGAAAGAAAATCTCATTAAACCAATGTTATTAGTGTTTTCAAATAATAATTCACAAAAATTAAAACTACGATCAAGAGAAACTGTGTAAAGGAACAGGAATTACTCATGCATCAGTCTGTCCAGATTTTTATCATGATTTGGAAATTAAACAATAAGCCTTATGTGACTAAAAGGCTGCTTTATAAAATATTGTATTACATCAGATATTGAAGATATTCAAATGCAAAATCATCTGCTGAACCAATAAAAGACTCCATGCTCTTTGTTCTTCCCATGCTAACCTAACTTGTAACAAGACAGCCAGTTAACACCAAGCAATTACAAAGCATGGCCAGATGACAGGTGACCAGGACTTTGGTAGCACCCTGGTCAAGAGGCCAGCCCACTGTAAGGGCTTTGCAGCCTTATTTATTTAAATTTTTGCCAGTGTTGGCCACTGAGACTGAATTTACAGCTTTTCAATTAAAAGGTCATTCTGTGCTAACTAGCACGCCATTGCCTCATTATAATCATAAAATTAGTGAGAAAAGACTAGCATGAATAATATGAAGGAGCCAATCTGAAAGGTGAAGAGGTGTGATATTCTTGCTTCATCAGAGATGGGAATAAAGGTTGCTGTTTAGAAACAAATATTCTGCTTATAGTGCATGAAAGAAACACTTTACCATTTCTACTTCAGAACAAATAAATTGGTCATTTTCTGCAAATTAAGCTTGACAGATAAAAGGATGGCTTATGACTGCTGAACAGCGTAAGTTAGGACATAGCTTCATATGATATGAAATGTCTGTGTGAGATTTAAAGTTTCAAAGTATTGCAATAGGACATATTTCTTAACTTGAGCATAGCCATATTATGCCTTTTTGTAAGTGTAATTATTTCAAGTTTTTAAACAAAAACTAATAACTTAGAGAAACAGTTAATATCAAATACATCTTAGAACATTAGTTAATTTACTATTTAAAACTGAGAATGTAATTTAAAACTCAATGTGCCTATTAACACACTGGAAATTGAGTCATTGAGTACAGAAAGGTAAACTACACAAAGGATGAGGACGTTTGCAATTCCCCTCAAAACACTGGGAGAAACTACTCAATTTATCACATACAAGCCACAGAATATGTAGTCTTCCAGGCAGCCACAAAGCTCTACAATATGCACAAACTGAGGGAAAAAAACCAAGAAAACAACACAAAAACATGATACACTTTAGAATAACAAAAATGATTCAAATTCATAGTTTAATATATTTTTCACTTAATGAAAACCTGGAAGTCATCCTAGTTTCAGTCTGAAAGGACAGATCATCATTAAGGGAAAATTACTAATTTTTGCTCAACACTGGTAATAAGTTGTAAACCACTAGAACAGGCAAAGTAAGCTAGAGAGCATGAAACAATTTTCAGGAAGAGCACTTGGAGGTGACAGCCAAACACTTTAATGCCCTCCATTTTCTGCAGAAACCTGCTCTATGTTCAGACCATGACCCACTCTCCAAGAGCTTTGTTTTCTTGTAGAGGAACTCATCCTGTACTCAGCAGCCACTTCTGGACACACACAGACACAGCCAGCTAGAGGCAGCCCTGACTTGCTGCTTTGGATAACCTGCTTGAGTAGATTCAAGCGATGCTGCTGCCCAAATTGAGATGCTGAGGTCCTTTGCTTAACGAAGCCTGACTGAACATGCTTTTTTAATTATGCTCTCACTTGTTTTATTTTCCAGAAAGGGAGACACTCTTTAAGGGGATTTCTTGCACATGAAATAGTCAGAAACTTGCCCATGGATTTTCCCACACCACAAAAAAAAAATAAAAATTAAATTAAATAAATAAAGGGCATGGAACATGAAATTCAAGTTTCCAAGACCCCCACTATTGAATCTTCCCCTCTGGAGAAACCAACTGCAGAAGGTAAACAAAAAGAAAGTCTAGTAATTTATTTCCTATATTGCACAGGATCTTATGGAGACCTTCAGTCTATTATAGCACACGAAATGAGAGTTGATGAGGTAACATACAGAGGGAAAGGAAGAAATCTCATGTCTATCTATAGTTTTTATTTTATGCAGCTGTAGCTGAGAAATATTGTGATAAAAGTGTGCCAATATTTACTGCTCTGTGCATCACGAATCCCCAAATATATGATTAAATAGAAGTAAATTTGATAAAAACAATAAAAACATTCAAAAGACTAGTGTAAGTTAGGTGTCTACAGACCTTTGAGAATTAATCAGCTCATTTTAAAGCCCTGTGTAACTAAAGATACACAGCAGATAATTTCAGTTGTGCAGTTCAATTTAGGGGTAGAAAAATACAGATGCATAATTTCAAAAAAGAAATATAAATCAGGCCTAAGTCCTTTGGGAGTACTAACTCTAGACTAAATAACTTGGCCAAATAACAACAGAAAATAATGCATGAAGAGTAGGGGAGAAAATAACATTGTGTACAGAGACAACAAAAAATTGAACAACTGTGCTTAAAGTCCCATTTCTTGATTCTCATAAAATCTAGGAATTTTAAAAAGAGTTTACCTAAACAACCCTTTTGTATCTTTAATTTTTGGATGCTTATTATTGTTTACAGAGGTATTCATAATTGTGTGAACCACTGGCTTTTTCAGGGTTGGCAACTTGCATATCGTAACTGCGAGACTTGAAGTTACTTTGTGTTTTCCTAACAATTCTAGACTCCAGAATCATGCAAATAGTACAGAATTTCAGCTTACCTCTAAAGATGAAGAAAGTTGCTAGCCCATAATGCAAAAGACTTCAAAAACTTTGAAGTTCACAAAGTAAAAAACATGTAACATACCCTTCTGATGCTTAAGACAAGACCTCGGTTTTTCTCCTAACCAGTTATCTTTTAATGCTTCAAGTAATTGACAACACTTTGGTGACAGCTCTGTT